>NC_043765.1:29052958-29055458 GCF_902148845.1 Salarias fasciatus
GCTTCTGTTCTGGAGGAGACGGATCATCTGGGTGAAGCTCTCCTCGCTGTGCTCCACTGCTTCATCAGCAGAGACATTGATGGCAAACATCTGCTGCTGAAGCAGCTTCACGTCTTTCTCTCGCTCCTGGATTCTCTGCTGGATGTTTAGTCGACTCCCCTCCAGCTCCTTCTGCTTCTGGCTCCTTTCTGCTGCAGCTGGGACTGTTTCATGGCCTCTGTGTTGGTCCATGGTGCAGAGGTAACAGATACACTGCTGATCAGTGCGACAGAAAATCTTCTTCACCTCATCGTGAAGAGAGCAGATCTTCTCCTGGAGCTTCTTGGAGGGCTCCACCAGCTGGTGTTTCTTCAATGGAGCTGCTTCGTAGTGACCTTGGAGGTGTTCCTCACAGTAAGAGACCACACAGACCAGACAGGACTTGACGGCTTTCAGCTTCCTCCCAGAGCAAACATCACAGGCCACATCTTCAGGTCCAGCAGAGCAGAGATCAGCTGCAGCAGCTCGGAGTCCAGTCTTCTTCAGATCCTCCACTAACTCTGACAACACGACGCTTTTCTTCAGGTCAGGCCTCCTCCTGGACTTGTCCCCACACAGAGGACAGCTGTAGATTCCCTTGTTTTGCTCTTCATCCCAGTGTCCTTTAATACAGTTGCTGCAGTAGCTGTGTCCACAGGGAACCGTCACCGGATCCTTCAGGGGATCCAGACAGATGGAACAAGAGAACTTTAGTGGATCCAGCTGAGCTCCTCCCTGAGCCATTTCCTCCTCTCAACAACAGCTAGTGTTTGAAGAGTTTCTCTTCCTGCTCAGCAGCTTTGAAGCCCAACCCTCCTCTGGTTTCCTGCTCCTGTGAACGCTGGTCTGCCCTGGTTCTGCTGGTGAGCTGCTGCCTCCTGCAGCTCAGAGACGTCAGTGATCCCTCAGCTGTGAGATCTGTGAAAGAGGAGGAGGCAGTGACTCAGTGTGGAGAGAAGGGAAAGGACGTCACAGCTTGATTTCATTCAGGAAATCCAGCAGCTTCACTTCACCTTCCAGCCGTCGTTCAGCTGGAATGTCAAGCTTCAACTTCTGCTTTTCAGCTCACTCACTCTTTCTTTGGTCTGTCTCACACTAATAATCCCATCTGTGGACTTCCTGTTTGAATCCACAGAGATGTGGAAACTCAGCTGTTAGCTAATGCTAGCTACTGTGGACACAACGGAAGCAGTAAGTCAGTAAAGTAGCTGCTGTGTTTCTTGTAATGTCCCTCAGTGTGTCCTGTCCTCATCAAGCTCCCTCAGCTGTTTGATTGGAGTGTTAGCATTAGTTTCTACTCACAGCTGTAGAAATCCTGAGCAGATGTCTAGCCTCTCTTTCCTGTCTGCTTCACTTCTGGAGAAGTCACACTCATTTATCTGCTCTCCACCTGTTGAGCCACCATGTGGCTCCACCCACTGCTGCTCTGAAGGGAGGGGGGAGGAAATGTAGAAAGAGAGTTCAGGGTGTGAACACACACTCTGGGTTGAATTGATTCACTTCAGTCCAGCTGCTGACTCTCAAACTGTTCAGGACTGAAACAAGGAGTCAAGAAATTGTTAGTTGTAGTTTGTGACAGTTGAGAATATTCCTTTATAGCACACCTTGAATAGAGTGTTAAAATAGGCATCTGGATGGGGGAGGCATCACTGTGAGAATAACATTCTTCAATCCAATCCAATCCACTTTATTTCTATAGCACATTTAACCAACAGACGTTTCCAAAGTGCTGCACAGAAGAATGAATCTATAATGGCATATAAAACAGAGAAATAACTCCATCAGAACAATAAAAACAATTCAAATAAATAAGTAAAAAAAAAAAACACACAATTAAAACAATAAAAAAATATCTCATAAAAAACACAAAGGACCACACAATTCATGCTGTGTTAAAAGCCAGCAAGTAAAAGTGAGTTTTAAGAGTTTAAGAGTTTTAAAAGTGTGTTTTAAGACGAGATTTAAAACACTCCACAGTCGGGGCTTTTCGGATGTGGAGAGGAAGAGAGTTCCAGAGTTTGGGGCCATCTACTGAGAAAGCCCTTCTCCTCTAGTTACAAGGTTAGTTCTTCGCTCTACGAGTCTCAGCTGGCCCTCTGACCTCAGTGATCGCGCAGGAGTGTAGGTTTGAATGAGGTCAGAGATATACTGATGGGCCAGTCCATTCAAAGCTTTAAAAACAAACAAAATCTTAAAATCAATTTTAAACTTAGCAGGAAGCCAGTGCAAAGAAGCAAGAATAGGTGTTATGTGGTCATATTTTTTTGGTCCTGTTAAAAGCCTTGCAGCAGAATTTTGGACTAACTGCAAGCGATGAAGAGCGTTTTGGTTTATGCCTGTGTGAAGTGCATTGCAGTTGTCCAAACGTGTTGAGATAAAAGCATGCATGACTTGCTCAAAAGTTGTGCTCAATAAAAATGGTTTCACTTTGGATAAAAGACGAAGATGATAAAAACCGGCCTCGACCACAGCATTAATTTGC
>NC_043765.1:29368387-29408387 GCF_902148845.1 Salarias fasciatus
ATGATAAACACCAAACTAGCGGATTTAATTCAAAATGATTCGTGTTCTATCCTCAAAATGATTCACTGTCCAAACGGCGGAACTGCGGTGCTTCTGTTTAATGAACCGTCACAAACAACATGCTTCATCAGTCTGGAGGATTCCATTCATACACATTCTTCTTCTACTGCTTCACACTGCACTATACATCTAACAGTAAAACTGCGCCCTCTGCTGGACTGACGGAGGTACTGCTGGACTTATGCACTGCTGTGAACTCCATATAAACAACAAATACTTGAAGAACGTAAGAATAGTATTAACTGTAAGCAATCTAATAATTTTTCTTCAGTTTTTCATTCAAAAGTAGACGAGGTCAGACAGTCCAGCAGATACCTCTTCAGCCTCTGAGTACCCTGTTTTTACACCTTGATCATGTTTGCACTTTTTTATTTTTGTTAATTTATTTTACCTTTAAATGTGAACAGCAATGCCTTGTTTTAAGATGCATTAGGATTTAACTTAATTGAAAACAACTGATATTTATTTTAATTGTATTTTTTGTTTGTTAAAACTTTATTTAAGATTATGCCTTTTTGGAAGACTCTGCATTTAAGTAAGGTGCAAAAGTCTGTGCACACAAATATCACTGCAACTGTATAAAGTACAATTAGATTGTGCATAAAGAAATAACACTGCAAATAAAATGAAGGAAAACATTGTGCACCTTGCAGTCAGTGTTGCCAACTTAGCGACTTTGTCGCTATATTTAGCGACTTTTCAGAGCCCTCAAGCGACTTTTTTTTTAAAAAAGCGACTAGCGACAAATTTAGCGACTTTTTCTGGTGCTCTGGAGACATGACAGGACGTCTCGTTGCTGAGCAGCGGGTGCTGCGTGAGCCCTTCCCCCGTCTCAAAGCACTCACAAGCGGTCAGTGTCACGGGCTCCCTGCTGCAGTCGGAGCAGAGAGGAGACCCACACCGCTCCGCCTCCACACTTCAAATGAATCGAGCTTGCGCAGATCCGCACCGCTGCTCCCGTCCTAGGTCACAGAGCAGGATGGACATGTAAATGTTTCTCCACTGTCACACTTTTGTCAGTTAATTTGTAGTTCTAAACATATTTAGGCTGTTTTTAGCTCATTTTTGCTTCTCCCACGACATTATTCCTCTCTCCTACAGCGTCCATTACAATTACATGCAAATTGCCAAATTATGCAAATTAGGCGATGACGTCATATAGCGACTTTTAGGACAGCCAATAGCGAGTTTTCTCACTGGGGAGTTGGCAACACTGCTTGCAGTCCACCGGCGTCCACACAACTAAGTCACAAAACTTAGCAGCTGTCACAAAGATGTGAGTCTGTCTGGCTGTAGTATTTCTGTGTCTGGCTGTAGTATTTCTGTGTCTGGCTGTAGTATTACTGTCTTCTTCAAGACAAAATGCCATCACTGAATCCAGACAAAAGTTTGTGCCCTGACAACCTATAGCGCCGTGCTGCTGCGATGCTTTGATTGACATTTCACTTCCAGGCAGCCTTTTCCACAACAGGAATGGTAAGTGAGCCCAACCGGGTCTGAACAGGGTCCAGCTTGTCTCCATACAGTCCGTCGCCTTTCTGTTTTGGTCCATTTCTCCTTGTGTTTAATTCTGTCTTGTTGCAGCACAGTACATGATCATTTACTGTAAACAATGTAAACGTGAACGCGCACAGCGCCACCTCCTGTTGTGGCATGCAAATTACACAACACTGGCAGTTGTGAATAAATCCTAAGTCCTGCGGATGCGAATCAGGAAGGTGCAAAATCACTGCCAAAAGTCACGTGACGCTGGAGAGCCAATAGTTTCTCCAACCCGCAGAAAAGTTTCTCCAACCCGCGGAATTTTTTTCTCCAACCTGCAGATTTTTTTCTCCAACCCGCAGAATTGTTTTTTGTAATCGGAAAAAAATAATAATCTTGAAAGATTTTATTTTGCACTTGAAGAATATTTTAATGTAAGTGCAGATATATATATTTTTTAATTTGTGGAACGTTTTTTTGATGGACAAACCTAAGTGCATTAGTTGTGAATGACATTTTGCTTTTGCAAAACACACTGTGTTTGTGTGTGAATCATCGGCTGTGAATAAAACACGTTTTTTGTGTTGGAGAGGTTTTGGCATTAATTTCACTCCATAGTGTAATCTCATGTGTGTTACAGCATAATGACATGCGTGTTAGTGTAATGACGTGTTACAGTGTAATGACATGCGTGTTAGTGTAATCACATGTGTGTTACAGTGTAATCATATACGTGTTACAGCATAACTACATGTGTGTTACAGCACAATGGCATGCGTGTTAGAGTAATGACATGCGTGTTAGTGTAATGACATGTGTGTTAGTGTAATCACATGCATGTGCCAGCATAATTACATGGGTGTTACAGCATAATGACATGCGTGTTAGAGTAATGACGTGTGTTACAGAATAATGACATGCGTGTTAGTGTAATTACATGTGTGTTACAGCATAATGGCATGCGTGTCAGAGTAATCACATACACGTTACAGCGTAATGACATGCGTGTGTTACAGCGTGTTAGTGTAATGACATGTGTTTCAGTGTAATGACATGCGTGTTAGCGTAGTGACATGCGTGCTATAGCGTAATGACATGCGTGTTAGTGTAATGACATGTGTGTTACAGCGTTATGACATGTGTGATAGTGTAATGTCATGTGTGTTACAGCGTAATGACATGTGTGTTAGTGTAATCACATGCGTGTTGCAGTGTAATCATATCCGTGTTACAGCAAAATTAAATGTGTGTTACAGCATAATGGCATGCGTGTTAGAGTAATGACATGCGTGTTAGCTTAATGACATGTGTGTTACAGCATAATGACATGCATGTTAGTTTAACCACATGCGTTTTACAGGGTAAACACATGCGTGTTACAGCGTAATGGAATGCGTGTTAGTGTAATCACATGCGTGTTACAGTGTAATCATATACGTGTTACACCAAAATCACATGTGTGTTACAGCATAATGACATGCGTGTTAGTGTAACCACATGCGTGTTACAGCGTAATGGCATGCGTGCTCGTGTAATCACATGCCTGTTACAGCGTAATGGCATGCGTTTTTCAGCATAATGACATGTGTGTTACAGCAAAATGACATGCGTGTTAGTATAATGATATATGTGTTACAGTGTAATGACATGCATGTTAGTGTAATCACATGCGTGCTACAGCATAATGGCATGCGTGTTAGAGTAATCACATGCATATTACAGCGTAATGACATGCGTGTTAGAGTAATCACATGCGTGTTACAGCGTTATGGCATGCGTGTTAGAGTAATCACATGCCTGTTACAGCGTTATGGCAGGCATGTTAGAGTAATCACATGGATGTTACTGCATAATGACATGCGTGTTAGTGTAATAACATGTGTGTTACAGCATAATGACATGTGTGTTAGTGTAATGACGTGTGTTAGTGTAATCACATGCATGTTACAGCATAATTACATGTGTGTTACAGCATAATGACATGCGTGTTACATTAATGACAAGCAAAAACTGCTCAAACTGGGATTGTTGAAGCTTAAATATGATGGATTTATCACTTACAAGCAGTTTCCACTTGATTCATTCACGGGAACTCACAGTTTTTCAACTTTCATCAATGTGTTCTCAACACAGCTTTATATTGAGCTGGGGAGCTCGTTTCTGAAACTTTTCGGACATTTCATGAAAATCTACTGAAACTGCAATTGTTGCAGCTTAAATATGATGGATATATCACTTACAAGTACTTTAAAGTCCTGTGCCGAGCATCTAAATCTAGCGCATAATGCCATTTGTCTAGAGTACATCCCCTACTGTCCAGCGTCTAGAGTCCAGTGCCTTGCGCCTAGAGTCAATCGCCTAGCATCAAGTGTCTAGAGTCCAGCACCTCGCGTCTAGCATCAAGTGTCTAGAGTCCAGCGCATAGCATCTAGAGTATGGAGTGCAGCGCCTGGCAATTAGAGTCTCGGGCCTAAACATCAAATGTTTAGAGTCCAGTGCCTCGTGCCTATGGTCTAAAGTCCAGCGCCTAGCGCCTACTGTCTAGAGTGCAGCGCTGAGCATCTAGTGTCTAGAGTCCAGCGCCTCGCTCCTATGGTCTAAAGTCCAGCGCCTAGCGCCTACTGTCTAGAGTGCAGCGCTGAGCATCTAGTGTCTAGAGTCCAGCACCCAACGCCTAGCACCTGGCGTCTGGAGTCCAGTGCCTGGGGTCTCGAGTCCAGCGTTAAGTGTCTAGTGTCTATAGTCCAGCGCCTAGCATCCAGAGTCAATCGCGTAGCGTCTAGAGTTCAGCGCCCAGTGTCTCGAGTCCACCGCCTAGCGTCAAGTGTCTAGAGTAGAGCGGCTAGCATCTAGTGTATAAAGTCCAGCACCTGGTGTCTAGGGTCCAGCGCCTTTCGTCAAGAATCCAGCACCTAGCGTCAAGTGTCTAGAGTCCAGCCGCCGAGCGTCTAGAGTAAAGTGTCTAGAGTAGAGCCCCTACCGCCAAGTGTCTAGAGGCTAGTGCCCTGCGCCTAGCGTCAAGTGTCTAGAGGCTAGCGCCTTGCGCCGAGCATCAAGTGTCTACAGTCCACCATGTAGCGCCTATTGTCTAGAGTACAGCACCTAGTGTCAAGTGTCTAGAGTCCACCGTCTCGCGCATAGTGTCTAAAGTCCAGCACCTAGCGTCTAGAGTCCAGCCTCAAGTGTCTAGAGTCCAGCGTCAAGCGCCTAGCATTTAGAGACCAGCGCATAAGGTCTAGAGTCCAGCTTCAAGTGTCTAGAGTCCATCAGCTATCGTCTAGTGTCTCGCGTCCAGCGCCTAACGCCTAACGCCTGGCCTCCAGAGTTAAGCGCCTACCGTCGAGACACCAGCGCCCTGCGTCTAAAGTCTAGCATCTAGCGTCAATTGTCTAGAGTACAGCCCCTACCATCTCGCGTCTAGAGTCCAGCACCCAGCGTCTAAAGTCAATCGCCTAGCATCAAGTGTCTAGAGTCCAGCGCCTAGCGTCTAGTGTCTTGAGTCCACCGCCTAGCCTCAAGTGTCTTGAGTCCAGCGCCTACCATCGAGAGTCAATCGCCTATGGTCAAGTGTCTAGAGACCAGTGCCTAGTGCGTAAAATCCATCGCCTAGCGTGTATACTCCATCGCTCAGCGTCTCGAGTTCAGCGCCTGGCGTGTATGTCTATACTCCAGCGCCTACCGTGTAAAGTCCATCGCCTACCGTCTAGAGTCCAGAGCCTAGGGTCTAGAGTCCAGCCTCGAGAGTACAGCCCCTACCGTCTAGCGTCTAGAGTCTAGCACCTAGCGCCTAGTGTCTGGAGTTCAGCGCCCAGCCTCAAGTGTCTAACGTCCCGCGCCCAGCGTCTCGGGTCCAGCGCCTACCGTGAAGTGTCTATACTCCAGGGCCTAGCGTGTAAAGTCCATTGCCTACCGTCTGGAGTCCAGAGCCTCGGGTCTGTAGTCCAGCGCCTAGCATCTAGAGCATGGAGTCCAGCGCTTTGCGTCAAGAGTCTTGCGCCTCGCGTCAAGTGTCGAGATTCCAGCGCCTAGCGTCTAGAGTGTAGCGTCTAGAGTACAGCCCCTACCGTCTAACGTCTAGTGTCTAGCGCCTTGCGGCTAGCGTCAAGTGTGTGGAGTCCAGCGCCTAGCGTCAAGTGTCTAGAGTCCAGCACCTAGTGTCTAGAGTCCAGCGCCTAGCGTCTAGAGAGTCGCGCCAAGCTTCAAGTTTCTTGAGTCCAGAGTCTCGCGTCGAGAGTCCAGCCTCCAGAGTACATCCCGTACCATATAGCGTCTAGCGCCTTGCGGCTTGCGTCAAGTGTGTAGAGTCCAGCGCCTAGCGTCAAGTGTCTAGAGTCCAGTGCCTAGCGTATAGTGTATAGAGTACAGCGCCTAGCGTCAAGTGTCTGGAGTCCAGCGCCTAGCGTATAGTGTATAGAGTACAGCGCCTAGCACCTAGCATGAAGAGTCCATCGCTCAGCTTCGAGAGTTCAGCGCCTTGCGTGTAGTGTCTATCCTCCAGCACCGAGCGTGTAAAATCCATCGCCTACCGTCGAGAGTCCAGAGCCTAGAGTCTAGAGTCCAGCCTCGAGAGTACAGCCCCTACCGTCTAGCGTCTAGAGCCTAGCGACTAGTGCCTCGTATCTGGAGTCCAGCGCCTAGCGTTTAGAGTGTAGCGTCTAGAGTACAGCCCCTACCGTCTAACGTCTAGTGTCTAGCGCCTTGCAGCTAGCGTCAAGTGTGTAGAGTCCAGCGCCTAGCGTCAAGTGTCTAGTGTCCAGTGCCTAGCGTCTACAGTCCAGCCTCCAGAGTACATCCCGTACCATCTAGCGTCTAGAGTCTAGTGCCCAGCGTCCCGAGTCGAGCGTCTAGATTACAGCCCCTACCGTCTAACGTCTGGTGTCTAGCGCCTTGCGGCTAGCATCAAGTGTATAGAGTACAGCGCCTAGCAGCTAGCGTCTGGAATCCGGCTCCTAGAGCGCCTAGTGTCTAGAGTCCAGCGCCCAGCGTCAAGACTGTCACGCCTAGCATCAAGTGTCCAGAGTCCAGCGCCTAGCGTCTAGTGTCTGAAGTACAGCCCCTAGCGTCCAGAGTCAATCGCCTGGCATCAAGTGTCTATCATCCAGCGCCTTGCGTCTAGTGTCTGGGGTCCAGCGCCTAGCATGTAGTCTCACGTCTAGAGTACAGCTGATACCGTCTAGCATCTACCGCCTTGCACCTAGCGTCAAGTGTCTAGAGTCCAGCGCCGAGCGCCGAGTGTCTGGAGTACAACAGCTAGCGTGTAGAGTCCAGGGCCTAGCGTCAAGTGCCTAGAGTCCAGCGCCTAGCGTCCAGAGTCTACCGCCAAGCGTCTAAAGTCAATCGCCTAGCATCAAGTGTCTAGAGTCCAGCGCCTAGCGTCTAGTGTCTTGAGTCCAGCGCCTAGCGTCTAGTGTCAAGAGTCCAGCGCCTAGCCTCAAGTGTGTAGAGTCCAGCGCCCAGCATCTAGGGTCCAGCGCCTCGCGTGAAGTGTGTATACTCCAGCGCCTAGCATGTAAAGTCCATCACCTACCGTCTAGAGTCCAGAGCCTAGGGTCTGTAGTCCAGCGCCTAGCATCGAGAGTATGGAGTACAGCGCCTAGCGTCTAGAGTACAGCCCCTACCATCTAACGTCTAGTGTCTAGCGCCTTGCGGCTCACGTCAAGTGTGTAGAGTACAGCGCCTAGCCTCAAGTGTCTAGAGTCCAGCGCCCAGCATCTAGGGTCCAGCGCCTCGCGTGAAGTGTGTATACTCCAGCGCCTAGCATGTAAAGTCCATCGCCTACCGTCTAGAGTCCAGAGCCTAGGGTCTGTAGTCCAGCGCCTAGCATCGAGAGTATGGAGTACAGCGCCTAGCGTCTAGAGAGTCGCGCCAAGCTTCAAGTTTCTTGAGTCCAGAGTCTCGCGTCGAGAGTCCAGCCTCCAGAGTACATCCCGTACCATATAGCGTCTAGCGCCTTGCGGCTTGCGTCAAGTGTGTAGAGTCCAGCGCCTAGCGTCAAGTGTCTAGAGTCCAGTGCCTAGCGTATAGTGTATAGAGTACAGCGCCTAGCGTCAAGTGTCTGGAGTCCAGCGCCTAGCGTATAGTGTATAGAGTACAGCGCCTAGCACCTAGCATGAAGAGTCCATCGCTCAGCTTCGAGAGTTCAGCGCCTTGCGTGTAGTGTCTATCCTCCAGCACCGAGCGTGTAAAATCCATCGCCTACCGTCGAGAGTCCAGAGCCTAGAGTCTAGAGTCCAGCCTCGAGAGTACAGCCCCTACCGTCTAGCGTCTAGAGCCTAGCGACTAGTGCCTCGTATCTGGAGTCCAGCGCCTAGCGTTTAGAGTGTAGCGTCTAGAGTACAGCCCCTACCGTCTAACGTCTAGTGTCTAGCGCCTTGCAGCTAGCGTCAAGTGTGTAGAGTCCAGCGCCTAGCGTCTAGTGTCTAGTGTCCAGTGCCTAGCGTCTACAGTCCAGCCTCCAGAGTACATCCCGTACCATCTAGCGTCTAGAGTCTAGTGCCCAGCGTCCCGAGTCGAGCGTCTAGATTACAGCCCCTACCGTCTAACGTCTGGTGTCTAGCGCCTTGCGGCTAGCATCAAGTGTATAGAGTACAGCGCCTAGCAGCTAGCGTCTGGAATCCGGCTCCTAGAGCGCCTAGTGTCTAGAGTCCAGCGCCCAGCGTCAAGACTGTCACGCCTAGCATCAAGTGTCCAGAGTCCAGCGCCTAGCGTCTAGTGTCTGAAGTACAGCCCCTAGCGTCCAGAGTCAATCGCCTGGCATCAAGTGTCTATCATCCAGCGCCTTGCGTCTAGTGTCTGGGGTCCAGCGCCTAGCATGTAGTCTCACGTCTAGAGTACAGCTGATACCGTCTAGCATCTACCGCCTTGCACCTAGCGTCAAGTGTCTAGAGTCCAGCGCCGAGCGCCGAGTGTCTGGAGTACAACAGCTAGCGTGTAGAGTCCAGGGCCTAGCGTCAAGTGCCTAGAGTCCAGCGCCTAGCGTCCAGAGTCTACCGCCAAGCGTCTAAAGTCAATCGCCTAGCATCAAGTGTCTAGAGTCCAGCGCCTAGCGTCTAGTGTCTTGAGTCCAGCGCCTAGCGTCTAGTGTCAAGAGTCCAGCGCCTAGCCTCAAGTGTGTAGAGTCCAGCGCCCAGCATCTAGGGTCCAGCGCCTCGCGTGAAGTGTGTATACTCCAGCGCCTAGCATGTAAAGTCCATCACCTACCGTCTAGAGTCCAGAGCCTAGGGTCTGTAGTCCAGCGCCTAGCATCGAGAGTATGGAGTACAGCGCCTAGCGTCTAGAGTACAGCCCCTACCATCTAACGTCTAGTGTCTAGCGCCTTGCGGCTCACGTCAAGTGTGTAGAGTACAGCGCCTAGCCTCAAGTGTCTAGAGTCCAGCGCCCAGCATCTAGGGTCCAGCGCCTCGCGTGAAGTGTGTATACTCCAGCGCCTAGCATGTAAAGTCCATCGCCTACCGTCTAGAGTCCAGAGCCTAGGGTCTGTAGTCCAGCGCCTAGCATCGAGAGTATGGAGTACAGCGCCTAGCGTCTAGAGTACAGCCCCTACCATCTAACGTCTAGTGTCTAGCGCCTTGCGGCTCGCGTCAAGTGTGTAGAGTACATAGCCGAGCATCAAGTGACTAGAGTCCAGTGCCACTCGTATAGTGTATAGACTACAGCACCTAGCACCTCGCGTCTAGAGTCCAGCTCCTAGAGCACCTCGTGTCTGGAGTCCAGCGCCTAGCCTCAAGTGTCTAGAGTCCAGCGCCTAGCGTCAAGAGTGTCGCGCCTTGCGTCAAGTGTCCAGAGTCCAGCGCCGAGTGTATAGTGTCTAGAGTAGAGTGTCTGGAGTCCAGCGCCCAGCGTGTAGAGTCCAGCACCAAGCGTCTCGAGTCTCGCGTCTAGAGTACAGCCACTACCGTGTAGTGTAGTGTAACTTTCATCACTGTGTTCTCAAAACAGTGTTTTCTCGAGCTGGAGAGCTAGTTTTTGACAGTTTTTCGATATTTCATGAGAAACTGCTCAAACTGGGGTTGTTGAAGCTCACAGCAGTTTCCACTTCTTTCATTCACGGGAACTCACAGCTTGTCAACTTTCATGACAATGTTGTCAAAACAGCTGTTTCTCGAGCTGGGTAGCTCGTCTTTGAAACTTTTCGGATATTTCATGAGAAACTGCTCAAACTTGGATTGTTGAACAATAAATATGATGGATTTATCACTTACAAGCAGTTTCCCTTGTTTCTCTCTCAGGAACTCACACTTTTCAAAATTTCATCACTGTGCCCAAAACTCTAGACTCTAGGCGCTGGACTATCGATGCCAGACGCTGGATGGGATGTTAGACACTTGACGCTGGACTCTCGACCCTACTCGCTGGACTGTAGACGCAAGGCCCTCGGCCTTAGGCGCAAGACTCTAGACGCAAGGCGCTGGTCTCTAGAGGCCAGGAGCTGGACTCTCGTCGCTATGCGCAAGGCGTTAGGCACTGGACTCCATACTCTAGATGCCAGGGCCTGGACTCTCGACGCTCGAGGCACCATACTCGAGACACTCGGCGCTGGACTCCAGAGACTTGAAGCCAGGCGCTGGACTGTCGAGACTTGACGCAAGGGGCAAGGCGCTAGACTGTAGACGCTAGAGGGTAGGGGCTGTAGTCTAGGCGCAAGACTCTAGACGCTCGGCGCTGGACTCCAGACACTTGATGCCGGACTCTAGACCCTAGGCGCTGGTCTCAAGATGCTGGGCTCTAGGCGCTAAGCGCTGGACCCTAGACACTTGACGTTCGACTCTAGAAGCTAGGTGGTAGGCGCCGTACTCTGTACACTAGACGCTAGGCGCTGGACTCTAGACACTTTACGCTAGGCGCTGGACTCTAGACACTTGACGCTAGGCGCTGGACTCTAGTTGGTAGGTGCTGGATTCCAAACACATGAATCTGGACTTTAGACGCTAGGCGATTGACTCTAGACCCTAGGCACTGGACTCTAGACGCCAGACGCTGGACTCTAGACGCTATGCGCAAGGCGTTAGGCGCTGGACACTAGACGCTTGACGCCAGGCGCTAGACTCTAAACGCTACGCACTGGACTCCATACTGTAGATGCCAGGGCCTGGACTCTCGACGCTATGCGCTGGACTCTAGACGCTAGGTGGTAGGCGCCGTACTCAAGATACTCGGCGCTAGGCGCTGGACTCTCGAGACTTGATGCCAGGCGCTGAACTCTAGAGACTTGACGCAAGGCGCAAGGCGCTAGACTGTAGACGCTAGAGGGTAGGGGCTGTCATCTTGGCGCTAGACTCCAGACGATAGGCGCTGGACTCCAGACACTTGACGCTAGGCGCTAGACTCTAGACCCTAGGTGCTGGACTCTAGACGCTAGGCGCTGGACTCTAGAAGCTTGACAATTGGCGCTGGACTCTACACGCTGGGAGCTGGAATCGAGATGTTAGGCGCTGGATTCTACACACTAGGCGCTGGACTGAAGACACTTGAGGCTAGGCGCTGCACTCTAGAAACTTGACGCTAGGCGCAAGGTGCTAGACTGTAGACGCTAGACGGTAGGCGCTAGACTCTGGACACTTGACGCTAGGCGCGAGATTCTGGATGCTAGGCGCTGGACTGTAGACACGAGAGGCTAGGTGCCAGGTGCTGGACTCTAAACACTTGACGCAAGGAGCAAGGCGCTAGACTGTAGATGCTAGACGTTAGGGGCTGTACTCTAGATGCTAGACTGTAGATGCTAGGCGCTGGACTCTAGACAGTTGACGGTAGGCGCTAGACTCTAGACACGAGGTACTGGACTCAAGACATTTGACAGTTGGCGCTGGACTCTACACGCTAGGCACTGGACTCAAGACACTTGAGACTAGGCGCTGGACTCAAGACACTAGACGGTAGGCGATTGACTCTTGACGCTTGGCGCTGGACTCTAGGCGCTTGGCGCCGCACTCTAGACTCTAGACGGAAGTGCCTGTACTCTAGACATTAGACGCTAGGCGATTGACTGTAGGCGCTAGGTGCTGGACTCTAGACGCTACACGGTTGGGGTTGTACTCTAGACAATTGATGCCAGGTGCTAGACTTTAGACACTGGGCGCTGGACTCTAGACGCTAGGTGCTGGACTCTAGATGCCAGGTGTTAGGCGCCGGATTCTAGAAACTAGACGCTAGGTGCTGGACTCCAGACACTTGACGCTGGACCCAAGAGACTTGACGCTGGACTCTAGATGCTAGGTGGTAGGCGCCATACTCTATACACTAGATGCAAGACGCTGGACTCTAGACACTTGACGCTAGGCACTGGACTCCAGCTGGTAGGTGCGTGATTCCAGACACTTGAATCTGGACTTTATACGCTAGGCAATTGACTGTAGACGCTAGGCCCTGGACTACAGACACTAGACAATGGGTGCTGGACTATAAACACGAGACGCTAGGTCCTGAACTCTAGACACTTGACGCTGGACTCTAAACCCCAGGCGCTGGCCTCTAGACACTAGGCGTGAGCCACTGGACTCCAGACACTTGACGCTGGACTCCAGATGTTCGGCGCTGGACTTTAGACGCCAGACGCTGGAATCTAGACGCTATTCGCTGGACCCTAGACACTTGATGCTAGGCGCTGGACTCAAGACACTTGACGCCAGGCGCTAGAATCTACACGCTGGACTCTAGACACAAAAGGCGCTGGACTGTAGACCCTAGGCCCTGGTCTCTAAATGCTAGGCGCTCGGCGCTGGGCGCTGGTCTCCAGACGCTATCCACTTGTTTCATTCCAGTGAACTCACAGTTTTTCAACTTTCATCACTGTGATCTCAAAACAGCATTTTTCTCGAGCTGGGGAGGTCGTTTTTGAAACTCTTTGGATATTTCATGAAAAACTACTCAAACTGGGAGTGTTGAAGCTTAAATATGATGGATTTATCACTTCAATTTTCAATTCAATCAATTCATTTTTGTATAGCCCAGTATCACAACAGTTGCCTCAGTGGGCTTCAAAATGTTGCATTGGTTGGTAAAAATAAAAATAGTGAATAAGCATAATGTTAATATGTCAAATTCACAGTCACGAGACAAAACGAAGCAACCACCACCTTGGACCCTCACATCCGGCAAGAAAAAACTCCAAAAACCCAGTGGGAAAAGAAGAAATCTCTACAGTTTGGACGGATCCCACTCCCAGGGATGGACAGCTTTGGCAACAGCTAGCATGAGACAATAAGAAGTACAGCTTAGGACTATGTTGAGTACAGTCCATTGGACGGTCCAGCACAAGAACCACGGATCCCAGAAGTAGAACCAAAGCCAGTCCGCGGGCACAGCACCGACAGGAGTGTCCTCCCGGTCTGGACGGAGCTTGATCGTCGACCCTTAGTGGAGTCAGCAACTGAAACTCGAGAAGACTCCCCCTCGAAGGGGGGGACAACAGGTGAAAAGCAATGAACGGACCAAAGGGAATAACATTCAGACATTAGAGGATAGGGCTCAGTGCACCGTACGTCCCACAGCATTCTAGCTCCCAGGGCAGCTTTGTGGATAGTTTAGTATTTAGTATTTAGTTAGTATAATTTAGATATTTTAATTTAGTTTAGTTTAGTTTAGTTTAGTTTAGTTTAGAATCCCTAGCTGACCTGATCATAGGCTGCATTGAAGAGAAATGTCTTGAGCCTAACCTTGAATGTGGAGACTGTGTCTGCCTCTTTGACACCACTTGGTAGCGCTGGACTCCAGACACTTGAGGCTAGGTGCTGGACTCTACACGCTGGGCGCTGGACTCCAGACACGTGGCGCTGGACTCTGCACGCCAGGCGCTGGACTCTAGACGCCAGGCGCTGGACTCCAGAGACGAGGCGCTGTACTCTAGACGCTGGGCGCTAGACCCTAGACACTTGAGGCAAGGCACTGGACTCTCCACGCTGGGCGTTGGACTCTAGACACTTGAGGCTGGCGCTGGACTCTACACGCTGGGTGCTGGACTATAGACGCTAGGCGCTGGACTCTACACGCTAGGCGCTAGACCCTAGACACCTGAGGCAAGGCACTGGACTCTCCACGCTGGGCGTTGGACTCTAGACACTTGAGGCTGGCGCTGGACTCTACACGCTGGGTGCTGGACTATAGATGCTAGGCGCTAGACTCTACACGCTAGGCGCTATACTCTAGATGCTAATCGCTGGACATTACATGCTAGGCGCCGGACTCTGGACACTTGACGCTAGGCGCTGGATTCTAAATGCTAGGCACTGGACTCTACACGCTAGGCGCTGGACTCTACATACTAGGCGATGGACTCTAGACACTTGAGGCTGGCGCTGGACTCTACACGCTAGGTGCAAGACTCTAGACGCTAATCGCTGGACATTACACGCTAGGCGCCGGACTCTGGATACTTGACGCGAGGCGCCGGATTCTAAATGCTAGGCGCTGGACTCTACACGCTAGGCGCTGGACTCTAGACACTTGACACTAGCGCTGGACTCTAGATGCAAGGCGCTGCACTCTACATGCTAGGCGCTAGACCCTACACACTTGAGGCTAGGCACTGGACTCTACACGCTAGGCGCTGGACTCTAGACACTGGACGCTAAGCGCTGGGCTCTAGACGCTAGGCACTGGACACTACACGCAAGGCGCTGGACCTTAGAAACTTGAGGCGAGCCGCTGGACTCTACACGCTAGGCGGTGGACTCTACACGCTACGCGCTGGACTCTAGACACTTGAGGCTAGGCGCTGGACTCTACACGCTAGGCGCTAGACTCTGGACACTTGACGCTAGGCGCTGGACTCTAAATGCGAGGCCCTGGACTCCATACTCTAGATGCTAGATTCTACACGCAAGGCGCTGGACCATAGAAACTTGAGGCTAGGCGCTGGACTCTACACGCTGGGCGCTGGACTCTAGACGCAAGGCGCTGGACTGTACACGCTAGGCGCTGGACTCTACACGCTACGCGCTGGACTGTAGACACTTGAGGCGAGGCACTGGACCCTACACGCTACGCGCTGGACTGTAGACGCTAGGCGCTGGACTCTACACACAAGGCACTGGATTCGAGACGGCAGGCCTGGGACTCTAGAAACTTGACGCTGGACTTTAGACGCTAGGCAATTGACCGTGGACGCGAGGCTCTGGACGATAGACACTCGATGCTAGGCGCTGGACCCTAGACACTAGCCGCTAGGCGCTGGACTCTACACGCTAGGCACTGGACTCTAGATGCTAGGCGCTGGACTCTACACACTAGGCGCTGGACTCTAGATCTTAGGCGCTGGACTCCACACACTAGGCGCTAGACCCTAGACACTAGAGGCTAGGCGCTGGACTCTACACGCTAGGTGCTGGACTGTAGACAATTGACGCTAGCGCTGGACTCTAGATGCAAGGCGCTGCACTCTACACGCTAGGCGCTAGACCCTAGACACTTGAGGCTACTCACTGGACTCTACACGCTAGGCACTGGACTCTAGACACTTGAGGCTAGGCACTGGACTCTACACGCTAGGCGCTGGAATCTACACGCTAGGCACGGGACTCTAGACACTTGACACTTGGCGGTGGACCCTAGACACTTGAGGCTAGGCACTGGACTCTCCACGCGGGGCGTTGGACTTGAGACACTTGAGGCTGGTGCTGGACTCTACACGCTGGGCGCTGGACTCTAGACGCTAGGGACGGGACTCTAGACACTTGACACTATGCGCTGGACTCTGGACACTTGAGGCTAGGCGCTGGACTCTAAACGCTAGGCGCTGTACTCTAGACGCTAGGCGCTGGACTCTACATGCTATAGTCCAGCGCCTTGCGTGGAGAGTCCAGTGCCTAGCGTCCGGCACCCAGTGTGTAGAATCTGGCATCGAGAGTATGGAATCCAGGGCCTCGCATTTAGAGTCCAGCGCCTAGCGTCAAGTGTCTAGAGTCCAGCGCCTAGTGTGTAGAGTCCAGCGCCTAGCGTGTAGAGTCCAGCGCCTAGCATTTAGAGTCCAGCGCCTAGCGTCAAGTGTCTAGAGTCCAGCGCCTAGCGTGTAATGTAAAGCAACTAGCGTCTAGAGTCTTGCACCTAGCATGTAGAGACCAGCGCCGATCGTCTAGAGTATAGCGCCTAGCGTGTAGAGTCCAGCGCCAAGAGTCAAGTGTCTAGAGTCCCGCGCCTGGCATCTCGAATCCAGTGCCTAGCGTCTAGAGTCCAGCGCCTAGCGCCTACAATCCAGCGCGATGCGAGTAGAGTCCCGTGCCTAGCCTCAAGTGTCTAGGGTCTAGCGCCTAGCGTGTAGGGTCCAGTGCCAAGCGTCAAGTGTCTAGAGTCCTGCGCCTAGTGTGTAGAGTCCAGCGCCTAGCGTCTAGAGTCCAGCGCGTAGCCCCTGGAGTCAAGCGCCTAGCTTCTGGAGTCCAGTGCCCAGCATGTAGAGTCCAGCGCCGAGCCTCAAGTATCTAGAGTCCAGCGCGTAGCGTGCAGAGTCCAGCGCCTAGCGTGTACAGTCCAGCGGCTAGAGTCCAGCGCATAGCATGTAGATTCCAGCGCCCAGCGTGTAGAGTCCTGCGCCAGCCTCAAGTGTTTAGGGTCCAGCGCCTACCGTCTAGTGTCTAGAGTCTAGCGCCTAGCGTGTAGAGTCCAGCGCCTAGCGTCAAGTGTCGAGAGTCCAACGCCTCGTGTGTAGAGTCCAGCGCCTAGCGTGTAGAGTCCTGTGCCTAGCATTTAGAGTGCAGCGCCTAGCGTCAAGTGATTAGAGTCCAGCGCCGAGCATGTAGATTCTAGTGCCGAGCCTCAAGTGTCTAGGATCTAGCGCCTAGCGTGTAGTGTCCAGCGCCTAGCGTCAAGTGTCTACAGTCCAGCGCCAAGCGTGTAGAGTCCAGCGACTAGCGTCTAGAGTACAGCGCCTAGCGTGTAGAGTCCAGCACCCAGAATCAAGTGTCTCGAGTCCAGCGCCCAGCGAATAGAGTCCAGCACCAGCCTAATGTGTCTGGAGTCCCACGCCCAGCGTGGCGAGTCCAGTGCCTAGCCTCAAGTGTCTAGGGTCAAGCACCTAGCGTGTAGAGTCCAGCGCCTAGCGTCTCGTGTCTGGAGTCCAGCGCCTAGCGTGTAGAGTCCAGTGCCTAGCCTCAAGTGTCTAGGGTTTAGCGCCAAGCGTGTAGAGTCCAGCGCCTTGCATCTGGAGTCCAGCGCTAGCGTGTAGAGTCAAGCGCCTAGCGTTTAGATTCCAGCGCCTAGCTTCAAGTGTCTAGAGTCCAGCGCATATTGTCAAGTGTCTAGAGTCCCGTCCCTAGCATATAGAGTCCAGCGCCTAGTGTCTATAGTCCTGCACCCAGCGTGTAGAGTCCAGCGCCGAGCCTCAAGTGTTTTGAGTCCAGCGCCAAGTGTCAAGTGTCTAGAGTCCCGTGCCTAGCGTCTAGAGTCCAGCGCCTTGTGTCTGGAGTCCAGCGCTCAGCGTGTAGAGTCAAGCGCCAGCCACAAGTGTTTAGAGTCCAACGCCCAGCGTGGAGAGTCCAGTGCCTAGCCTCAAGTGTCTAGGGTCAAGCGCCTAGCATCTAGAGTCCAGTGCCTAGTGTGTAGAGTCCAGCGCCTAGCGCCTAGCGTCTAGTGTCTAGAGTCTAGTGCCTAGCGTGTAGAGTCCAGCGCCTAGCATCAAGTGTCGAGAGTCCAACGCCTCGTGTGTAGAGTCCAGCGCCTAGCGTGTAGAGTCCTGTGCCTAGCATTTAGAGTGCAGCGCCTAGCGTCAAGTGATTAGAGTCCAGCGCCTCGCATGTAGATTCTAGTGCCTAGCCTCAAGTGTCTAGGATCTAGCGCCTAGGGTGTAGTGTCCAGCGCCTAGCGTCAAGTGTCTACAGTCCAGCGCCAAGCGTGTAGAGTCCAGCGCCTAGCCTCTAGAGTACAGCGCCTAGCGTGTAGAGTCCACCACCCAGAATCAAGTGTCTCGAGTCCAGCGCCCAGCGAATAGAGTCCAGCACCAGCCTCATGTGTCTGGAGTCCCACGCCCAGCGTGGAGAGTCCAGTGCCTAGCCTCAAGTGTCTAGGGTCAAGCGCCTAGCGTGTAGAGTCCAGCGCCTAGGCTCAAGTGTCTAGGGTTTAGCGCCTAGCGTGTAGAGTCCAGCGCCTTGCATCTGGAGTCCAGCGCTAGCGTGTAGAGTCAAGCGCCTAGCGTCTAGAGTCCAGCGCCTAGTGTCTATAGTCCTGTGTAACCTGCCTCAGCTCTAACTGTTAGTGGTAAAAACTGGGAGATACAGATATTTTTTCCATCAATGCATCAATTACCTCACGGACCAGTATCAGAAGGTTCTAGGTCGCTACAGGAGAAAGGGAGGCTTGACAAACTGCAATGAGTGACGGAATAAAGAACTTCACGCACATCAAAGATAAGTATTTAAATGAATTGTATTGAACAAGAATGGTTGAAGAAGAAGAAAAAAATAAATAAATTGAACAAAATAATTTCTCTGCTTTTCAGCTCTTCAACAATGAAATATCAACCACGATCCGCAAATAAATCAGTCTCTATCTAAATCAGAGTCTCTGGTTCTTTCCTTGGGTTGGCCCGCCACAACCACTGAGGTCCCGTGTTACCTTACAGACACAAGATGAGTCCCCAGTAGAAGATTTCTTCAAGGTCAGCACAGGAGTCCATAACAAAGAAGGGAATTAAAACAAAAGGAAAAGACGAGGAAAAGAAAAAGACCCGGCCTGTAAAGGCCAAGAACAGGGTCAATGTGTGGTTCTCATAAACAAAATATACTTTCAATTTTAAACAGATACAAACACACATTCTTATGCAAATACTTTTTAACACAGCTTCTTATAATTAATTTAACCACTTGGTACTGTAAATTCAATGAACTGAATACTTTTCTGAGTTTAAACATGAAGCAAAATAGTTGAACATTTCATTTCCCTCTTTTATCTTTTCCTACTGCCACTCAAAAAAAAAAAAACAACACAGAATGAGGGCAACTGTAAACAAACACTGTCATATAAAACATTTTAACCACCACATTCATTGAAGTAACTCATTGATCCATATTAACATTTACAGAAACAGCACATTTCACTCCATTCATAAGACTAACTTCAACAAAATTTACTCACCAGAGGCTCACAGTTCACACACACTCCAGGCACAAGGCACAATACAGGGCTCTCATCAGTCCAGGATCCACGCTTTTAAGAAACAAGTGACATGAGGGTTCAGTAATGTGTAACCTTTACAGCTTAGCCTGGGATGTGGCTAATGACTGGAGCTAGCGCCGCATGCTAGCGCCGAATGCTAACGCCAAATGCTACTCACGTTCTCCTCCGTTTCCGTTGTTAAACACACGGTCCGCTCATCTACCATGAAAAGAGAAGGGCTCCACTCTTTGCTCCAACCATAAAAGTGGCTTAGACTTGGAAAATCTGGCTCTTTTAGACAAAAAAACCGGCGTAGTCTGCAGCAGAAGCGAACAAGCGCTGCCTCTAACACATGAGGCAGAGAGAGAGAAAAAAACCGGAAGCTCTCAGGCACATACGCCCTGGTGTCGTCTGATTGGTTACACCATTACATCATCTCATGTCACCCGAATCTTTTACACACATCTTTTGCCACACTCGAAATGAAATAAAATACTCTTTTTTTTTTTAAAACAAATAAACTTCTCTGTGTTGATCTTTTTAATCTTTTAACATATTTATGATTTTTAACCATAAATCCTATTTATTCACTATTTATTCAGGACTGTAACTTATTTGTCACATGAAGAAAAATATGAATTTATTAATTTATTGATCTAATAAATCAATTGGTGAGCTGGACTGTTCATGAGGCCTGGTAATCTGGGTTACACCTGCACCCAGCGTGTAGAGTCCAGCGCCTAGCCTCAAGTGTCTAGAGTCCCGTGCCTAGCGTCTAGAGTCCAGCGCCTCGTGTCTAGAGTCCAGCGCCAGCCTTAAGTGTCTAGAGTCCAACGCCCAGCATGGGGAGTCCAGTGCCTAGCCTCAAGTGTCTAGGATGTAGCGCCAAGCGTGTAGAGTCCAGTGCCTCGCCTCAAGTGTCTAGACTCTATACGCTAGGCGCTGGACTCTACAAACGAGACGCTGGACTCTGGACACTTGACGCTAGGCGCTGGACTCTGCACGCTAGGCGCTGGACTCCAGACACTTCACGCTAGGCGCTGGACTCTAAATGCTAGGCCCTGGACTCCATATTCTAGATGCCAGACTTTACACGCTGGGCGCTGGACTCTAGACCCTTGACGCTTGGCGCTGGACTCTACACGCTGTGCGCTGGACTCCAGACGCTAGGCGCTGGACTCTACACGCTAGGCGCAGGACTCTAGACACTTGACGCTAGGCGCTGGACTCTACACGCTGGGCACTGGACTGTAGAAGCTAGGCGCTGGACTATACTTGCTACGCGCTGGATTCTGGACGCGAGGCGCTGGACTCTACACGCTAGGCGCAGGACTCTAGACACTTGACGCTAGGCGCTGGACTCTACACGCTGGGCACTGGATTCGAGACGCCAGGCGCGGGACTCTAGAAATTTGACGCTGGACTCTACACGCTAGGCAATTGACCGTGGACGCTAGGCTCTGGACGATAGACACTCGATGCTAGGTGCTGGACTCTACACGCTAGGCACTGGACCCTAGACACTTGAGGCTAGGCGCTCGACTCCAGACTCTAGATGCCAGGCGCTGGACTCTACACGCTACCCGCTGGACTCTAGATGGTAGGCGCTGGACTTTATACGCTAGGCGCTGGACCCTAGACACTTGAGGCTTGGCACTGGAGTCTACACGCTAGGCGCTGGACTCTAGACACTAGACGCCAAGCGCTGGACCCTAGACACGAGACGCCTAGGCGCTGGACTCTACACGCAAGACGCTGGACTCCAGACGCCAGGCGCTGGACTCTAGACACTTGAGGCTAGTCGCTGGATTCTACACGGTGGGTGCTGGACTCTGGACGCTAGGCGCTGGACTCCAAACGCTAGGCGCTAGATCCTATACACTTGATGCTGTGCGCTGGACTCTACACGCGAGGCGCTGGACTCTAGATGCTAGGCGCTGGACTCTACACGCTGGGCGCTGGACCCTAGACACTTGAGGCTTGGCACTGGACTCAACACGCTAGGCGCTGGACTCTAGACACTAGCCGCTAAGCGCTGGACCCTAGACACTAGACGCTAGGCGCTGGACTCTACACGCTAGGCGCTGGACTCTAGAAGCTAGGCGCTGGACTCTACACGCTAGGCGCGAGACCCTGGACACTTGAGGCTAGGCGCTGGACTCTACACGCTGGGCGCTGGACTCAAGACACTCGGCGCTGGACTCTACACGCTAGGCGCGGGACACTGGACACTTGAGGCTAGGCGCTGGACTCTACACGCTGGGCGCTGGACTCAAGACACTCGGCGCTGGACTCTACACGCTAGGCGCAGGACCCTGGACACTTGAGGCTAGGCGCTGGACTCTACACGCTGGGCGCTGGACTCAAGACACTAGGCGCTGGACTCTACACGTTAGGCGCTGGACTCTAGACGCTCGGCGCTGGACTCTACCCGAGTCGAGTCCCGAGTCCTGACAGTCAAGTCCTGAGTCGAGTCCCAAGTCAAGACAGTCGAGTCCCGAGTCGAGTCCAAGTCCTAAACTTTTTTCCTCGAGTCCTAAACAAGTCATTAAAAAAAAAAAAAAAAAAAAAAAAACTGGGGAGGCACTGTTAAGGACATTTTGGACTGAGATATCAATACTCTTTTTGAGAAGCGAGCTTGTAGATTGGGTATTTTCACCATATCTGTCAAACACAACATAAAGGTGCTGTACTCCACCTGCCCCCAATGACCAGTCACCACTGCTTTTGAGAAGTGCTTGAGATGATGACTATAACTGATTTTACTTTTGGTATGACTGCCTTGAAGCCCTCTGAGGCAACTGTTGTTGTGATACTGGGCTATACAAAAATAAATTGATTGATTGATTGAGATGCTTAGAGAATTATTTCACATTGTAGGTGATTGTCATGTTTTTAATAAAATCCTCTGGCCTCAAACTTTTATATGAGTTACAAACCCAACAATGCTGAACTTCATGTTGAAATCGGCTACATGTCAGATACATAAGCTACTTGTCAACAGGATTTACAGCTCAGGGACAACACAGAAACAAACCACTTAACTCTATTCATCACAAATAGGAATAAGGTCAAAGCATTTCCAGAATAAAAGAATAAACCTCGGGAGGACAGTTGGAGTTACATCAGAACACAGGCTGTTACCAGAACATTATATATGTGACTGGACGAATGTTGGCTTCAAGCCTAACTATCCCATTTCCACTCAAATCGAACATTTTACACAAAGCAACTCCAGGAGTAAATGGAAAAATTACAAAAACACAGTCAGGCAGCCCACAACAGAAACACCAGTGATCAGTCTGTCTGATGACTCTGTCAACTTTGTCACAAAAACCTGGTGAATCAGCAGAGGAAGAACAACATGAAGCCTTATTGTCTGACCTTTGTTGCTGGGAGGCTGGAAAAATTTATTATCATCATTATTATTATTATTATTAGCTTTAATTATTGGAGCAAAACTCTGTCATGAGTGGATATTCCAGGTTATGGTATGACCTCTTCCTCTCCTGCTCTCTGGTGTTTCATGGAAGTTTTAATTCTGCTGTGCTGTTTGCTGCCTCCTGTACAACCTGCGTACGGCCAGTCATTCTGTTTTCTTCTTTCATTTATAAAATCTGAGGAAAGACCTGATCACAAATCAACATTTCAACATTTCAAAAAGAAAAGCAACCGACATCAGAGGAGGCAGTCTGTTAATCCAAAGAATCACCATCAGACGTCCTCAGATAGCTTTAGACTGATCAAGCTAATGAACCAGATCTACACATTCTGACATGTCTCTGCCCTGGTAAAGATGCTCTGCCACCATTAAAGAAATATATTAAAATACTAACTGCACCATCGACACAACAACAAACATTACTGAACATCCAAGGTGTGTTAGACACAGAGAACCATCAGTGTCAGGAGTGTTTTCCATTATTTTATTTGTCCAGGAGCAGAGATCAACAGAAATGAACAAAGCTGACAGAACTGGTGACTGAAGAGGTGACGTCTGCACAAAGAAAGAAAGAAAGAAACAAACAATAAAATAATAGTCCGGTTATCTCCCAGGTTACAGATTACTAGTTACAATGGAAGTGCAAAGTGTACTTATTTGATCAGGAGACCCTGGTTCTTGCTGGAGGTCCCAGTGGAGACCCTGGTCCGGCTCCTGCTGGTGGTTCAGTGTTCTCTTGTGAAGCAGAGAGCAGCCTCAGTTCTCTGTGGCGTCTGAAAACGAGGCTCTGCTCCACGATGTCCCAGGAGAGGCTCAGCAGTGACTGTCTGCCATGTCCATAGAGACAAGCTGGAAGGAGGACAAGGAGGACAAATGTAATGTCTTCACTGGCACTTCAGAACGGCAGGACAGTGTTTTTGGGCACTTTTAAAAATGATGATGTTACCTTGTAGCCTACATATCTGGACCTGTAGGACTTCCAGTCCTCACAGCTGCAGTTCTGTTGGGGACAAAAGACAGTGTCTGAGTATGTTCAGCTCTGTTTTCTATGTTCAGTGTTAAATGTCCAGTGAGCTGTGAACCAAGGGGCAGATTTAAAAAAAAAGTCTTCACTAAAGTGTGCACATTTCAACCTATCTTAAAATAAATTGTGTTTAATTAATGAAATAAAGCATCTTTGATGCATTCTTCTTCATTACAGTTCAAAAATAAAAATATGAAATTCATCCCTATTCACATCTTTCAATAAAACTCGCATTTCTTTTTAATCAAAAGCAACAGGTCCCCCGGGGACGAAAAGTATGTTGATGATGAACATTAGCTGAGACTAGAATGAGGCCAAACAGCCTCAAAATGTTGCTGTTAGCATGTTGACAGTAAGTTCTTCAGGTCATATCCACATTTCAAAACAAACTACCGCCTCTTGCATAAAGTCTATAACATGGGATAATCACAGGGTTAAACTAGCAACCAAGTTTTCAAACTCACCACAGGTGCTGCAGAAGAAAGAGCTGCTCTGTGTGGAGCTTCCACTGGAACAGACGCACATTTAGAACAGCCGCACTTTTTTGTTTTGTTTTTTTAGTCCTCGTGAATGTCTGTTTGCCTCTCTGATGCTCGCGGACGGTGCGTTCACAAGCATCGGAATGTTATATACTACTGAAAATAACCGGGGTTAAAATGGCTACACGTGAAGGATTTGTGTGTAGTGGAGGAAAAACACCCCTGGCAAAAGTCTCCCCCGAAACTGACGCCTATGCGCGCATTCCAGGCGGGCAGTGTTGAAACCAGTTTATTAAAAACAATCGTGGCCGACCTGTTGTGTTGTTTGGAATGCGCCTGGAATGCGCGGATGTTGAAAACGAGCGCTCCCGTCAATGCGGAAGTGAACGAACTCCGCCCGTTGCACGTGGTCCAGGCGACACAAAACAAGCGCTCCCGACGCAGGCGCACCTCGCCACTGCGATCCCATGAAATGAAGCGATAAAAAATAAAAATGATTCATACATCGCACTTTTAAAATGACTTTTAGGACTTGACGTGACTCGTCGAGTCAAAGGGTTCGACTCAAGTCCAAGTCGAGAGTCACTGAGCTTAGAGTCCAAGCAAGTCCAAGTCTTTTTTTGATTTTATCAAGTCGAGTCCGAGTCGAGTCCGAGTCTCGAGTCCAAGTATCCCATCTCTGCTAGAATATACACGCTAGGCGCTGGACTCTAGACACTTGACGCTAGGCGCTGGACTCTAAATGCTAGGCGCTGGACTCTACACGATAGGCGCTGAACTCTACACGCTTGGCGCTGGACTCCAGACACTTGACGCTAGGCGCTGGACTCTACACGCTAGGCGCTGGACTATACAAACATGACGCTGGACTCTAGACACTTGACGCTAGGCGCTGGACTCTACACGCTAGGCGCTGGACTATACAAACATGACGCTGGACTCTAGACACTTGACGCTAGGCGCTGGACTCTGCACCCGTGGCGCTAGATCCTAGACACTTAAGGCTATTCACTAGAGTCTACACGCTAGGCGCTGGAATCTAGACACTAGAAGCTAGGCGCTGGACTCTAAATGCTTGGCGCAGGACTCTACACGCTAGGCGCTGTACTCTAGACGGTAGGCGCTGGACTCTACACGCTAGGTGCTGGACTCTAGATGCTAGGCGCTGGACTCTACACGCTAGGCGCTGGACTCTAGACACTTGATGCTAGGCGCTGGACTCTAAATGCTAGGCGCTGGACTCTACACGATAGGCGCTGAACTCTACACCCTAGGCGCTGGACTCTAGACACTTGACGCTAGGCGCTGGACTCTAGACACATGACGCAAGGCGCTGGACTCTAAATGCTAGGCCTTGGACTCCATATTCTAGATGCCAGACTCTACACGCTGGGCACTGGACCCGAGACACTTGAGGCTAGGCGCTCGACTCCGGACTCTAGATGCCAGGCGTTGGACTATGGACACTAGACGCTAGGCGCTGGACTCTACACGCGAGGCACTGGACTCTAGATGCTAGGCGCTGGACTCTACACGCTCGGCGCTCGACCCTAGACACTTGAGGCTAGGCACTGGACTCTACACGCTAGGCGCTGGACTCTAGACGCTAGGCGCTGGTCTCTACACGCTAGGCGCTGAACTCTACACGCTAGGCCTTGGACTCTACACGCTAGGCGCTGGACTCTACACGCTACGCGCTGGACGGTAGACACTTGAGGCTAGGCACTGGACTCTACACACTAGGCACTGGACTCTCCACGCTGCACGTTGGACTCTGGACACTTTAGGCTGGCGCTGGACTCTACACGCTGGGCGCTGGACTCTAGACACTCGGCGCTGGACTGTACACGCTAGGCGCTGGACTCTAGACGCTAGCGCTGGACTTTAGATTCAAGGTGCTGGACTCTACATGCTAGGCGCTAGACCCTAGACACTTGAGGGTAGGCACTGGACTCTGAACGCTAGGCGCTGTACTCTAGACGCTAGGCGCTGGACTCCACACGCTAGCGCTGGAACCTCGATGCAAGGCGCTGGACTCTACACGCTAGGCGCTAGACCCTAGGCACTTGAGGCAAGGCACTGGGCTCTCAACGCTGGGCGTTGGACTCTAGACACTTGAGGCTGGCGCTGGACTCTACACGCTGGGTGCTGGACTATAGGCGCTAGGCGCTAGACTCTACACGCTAGGCGCTATACTCTAGAAGCTAATCGCTGGACATTACATGCTAGGCGCTGGACTCTACACGCTAGGCGCTGGACTCTACATACTAGGCGATGGACTCTAGACACTTGAGGCTGGCGCTGGACTCTACACGGTAGGTGCAAGACTCTAGACACTAATCGCTGGACATTACACGCTTGGCGCCGGACTCTGGACACTTGACGCTAGGCGCTGGATTCTAAATGCTAGGTGCTGGACTCTACACGCTAGGCGCTGGACTCTAGACACTTGACACTAGCGCTGGACTCTACACGCCACGCACTGGACTCTAGACACTTGAGGCTAGGCACTGGACTCTACACGCTAGGCGGTGGACTCTAGACTCTAGACGCTAAGCGCTGGACTCTAGACGCTAGGCAGTGGACTCTACACGCAAGGCGCTGGACCTTCGAAACTTGAGGCTAGGCGCTGGACTCTACACGCTACGCGCTGGATTCGAGACACTTCAGGCTAGGCGCTGGACTGTACACGCTAGGCGCTGGACTCTAGATGCTAAGCGCTGGACTCGACACGCCAGGCGCTGGACTCTAGACAATTGACACTAGGCGCTGGACTCTACACGCTAGGCTCTAGATCCTAGGCACTTGAGGCTAGGCACTGGAGTCTACACGCTATGCGCTGGACTCTAGACACTTGTCTCTAGGCGGTGGACTCTTGACGCTAGGCGCTGGACTATAGACACTTGACGCTAGGCACTGGACTCTACATGCTAGGTGCTGGACTATCGACACTTGACGCTAGGCGCTGGACTCTACACGCTACGCGCTGGACTCTAGACACTTGAGGCTAGGCGCTGGACTCTACACGCTGGGCGCTGGACTCTACACGCTAGGCGCTAGATCCTAGACACTTGAGGCTAGGCGCTGGACTCTACACGCTGGGCGCTGGACTCGAGACACTTGACGCTAGGCGCTGGACTCTACACGCTAGGCGCTAGATCCTAGACACCTGAGGCTAGGCGCTGGACTCTACACGCTAGGCGCTGGACTCTAGACACTTGACACTAGCGCTGGACTCTACACGCCACGCACTGGACTCTAGACACTTGAGGCTAGGCACTGGACTCTACACGCTAGGCGGTGGACTCTAGACTCTAGACGCTAAGCGCTGGACTCTAGACGCTAGGCAGTGGACTCTACACGCAAGGCGCTGGACCTTCGAAACTTGAGGCTAGGCGCTGGACTCTACACGCTACGCGCTGGATTCTAGACACTTCAGGCTAGGCGCTGGACTGTACACGCTAGGCGCTGGACTCTAGATGCTAAGCGCTGGACTCGACACGCCAGGCGCTGGACTCTAGACAATTGACACTAGGCGCTGGATTCTACACGCTAGGCTCTAGATCCTAGGCACTTGAGGCTAGGCACTAGAGTCTACACGCTAGGCGCTGGACTCTAGACACTTGACTCTAGGCGGTGGACTCTTGACGCTAGGCGCTGGACTATAGACACTTGACGCTAGGCGCTGGACTCTACATGCTAGGTGCTGGACTATCGACACTTGACGCTAGGCGCTGGACTCTACACGCTACGCGCTGGACTCTAGACACTTGAGGCTAGGCGCTGGACTCTACACGCTGGGCGCTGGACTCTACACGCTAGGCGCTAGATCCTAGACACTTGAGGCTAGGCGCTGGACTCTACACGCTGGGCGCTGGACTCGAGATACTTGACGCTAGGCGCTGGACTCTACACGCTAGGCGCTAGATCCTAGACACTTGAGGCTAGGCACTGGAGTCTACACGCTAGGCGCTGGACTCCAGACACTTGACGCCAGGCGCTGGACTTTAAAGGCTAAACGCTAGACTCTACATTCTCGGCGCTGGACTCTGGACACTTGACGCTATTCGCTGGACTCTACACGCTCCACGCTGGACTCTAGACACTTGAGGCTAGGCACTGGACTCGACACGCTGGGCGTTGGACTCAAGACGGTAGGCGCTGGACTCTACATGCTACGCGCTGGACTGTACACGTTACAGGCCCAGTGCAGAATCTGTCAGTGGATGACAGATTCCGACATTCGTTGACAGATTCTGCAAAGTGAGCTCTAACTCTGCATTGGAAAGTCCCAAGGTGCTGGAGATGGGCTCAAATTAAAGCATGAGACGGACTGAACAATACGAAACCCTGTTTCAGTCGATGTGAATTCGTTTGCCAAGTTATAGCTCTTTGAAAGTCGACATGTTTGGGTTGCAATAACTAGTTAAGTCAGTCAGCTAGAGAAGTGGGATTTGGACTAAATGGACTTCTCTTGCTGTTTCTAGACAGTGCAAGATTAGTATGACCCTTTAAAGACATTTTAACCCTATGCTGTAGAAGTTGGTTTAAGCCTCTAAGTTGATTTTTGAAGATTTTACAGGCCCAGTGCAGAATCTGTCAGTGGATGACAGATTCCGACATTCGTTGACAGATTCTGCAAAGTGAGCTCTAACTCTGCATTGGAAAGTCCCAAGGTGCTGGGGATGGGCTCAAATTCAAGCATGAGACGGACTGAACAATACGAAACCCTGTTTCAGTCGATGTGACCTTGGGTTGCCAAGTTATAGGTCTTTGAAGGTCGACATGTTTGGGTTGCAATAACGAGTTAAGTCAATGAGCTGGAGAAGTGGGATTTGGGCGAAATGGACTTCTCTGGCTGTTTCTGGACAGTGCAAGATTAGAATGACCCTTTGAAGACATTTCAACCCTATGCTGTAGAAGTTGGTTCAAGCCTCTAAGTTGATTTTTGAAGATTTTACAGGCCCAGTGCAGAATCTGTCAGTGGATGACAGATTCCGACATTCGCTGACGGATTCTGCAAAGTGAGCTGTAACTCTGCATTGGAAAGTCCCAAGGAGCTGGAGATGGGCTCAAATTCAAGCATGAGACGGACTGAACAATACGAAACCCTGGTTCAGTCGATGTGAATTGGGTTGCCAAGTTATAGGTCTTTGAAGGTCGACATGTTTGGGTTGCTATAGCTAGTTAAGTCGATGAGCTAGAGAAGTGGGATTTAGACTAAAAGGACTTCTCTGGCTGTTTCTGGACAGTGCAAGATTAGAATGACCCTTTGAAGACATTTTAACCCTATGCTGTATAAGTTGGTTCAAGCCTCTAAGTTCATTTTTGAAGATTTTACAGGCCCAGTGCAGAATCTGTCAGTGGATGACAGATTCCGACATTTGCTGACGGATTCTGCAAAGTCAGCACTAACTCTGCATTGGAAAGTCCCAAGGTGCTGGGGATGGGCTCAAATTCAAGCATGAGATGGACTGAACAATACAAAACCCTGTTGGAGTCGATGTGACCTTGGGTTGCCAAGTTATAGGTCTTTAAAAGTTGACATGTTTGGGTTGCTATAACGAGTTAAGTCATTGAGGTAGAGAAGTGGGATTTGGACAAAGTGGACTTCTCTGGCTGTTTCTGGACAGTGCAAGATTAGAATGACCCTTTGAAGACATTTTAACCCTGTGCTGCAGAAGTTGGTTGAAGCCTCTAAGTTCATTTTTGAAGATTTTACAGGCCCAGTGCAGAATCTATCAGTGGATGACAGATTCCAACATTCGCTGACGGATTCTGCAAAGTGAGCTGTAACTCTGCATTGGAAAGTCCCAAGGAGCTGGAGATGGGCTCAAATTAAAGCATGAGACGGACTGAACAATACGACACCCTGTTTGAGTCGATGTGAATTGGGTTGCCAAGTTATAGGTCTTTGAAGGTCGACATGTTTGGGTTGCTATCGCTAGTTAAGTCAATGAGTTAGAGAAGTGGGATTTAGACTAACAGGACTTCTCTGGCTGTTTCTGGACAGTGCAAGATTAGAATGACCCTTTGAAGACATTTTAACCCTATGCTGTAGAAGTTGGTTCAAGCCTCTAAGTTGATTTTTGAAGATTTTACAGGCCCAGTGCAGAATCTGTCAGTGGATGCCAGATTCCGACATTCGTTGACAGATTCTGCAAAGTGAGCACTCACTCTGCATTGGAAAGGCCCAAGGTGCTGGGGATGGGCTCAAATTCAAGCATGAGACGGACTGAACAATACGAAACTCTGTTTGAGTCAGAGTGACCTTGGGTTGCCACGTTATAAGTCTTTGAACGTCGACGTGTAGGTTTGCAATAACTGGTTAAGTCAATGAGCAAGAGAAGTGGGATTTGGACTAAAAGGACTTCTCTGGCTGTTTCCAGACAGTGCAAGGTTAGTATGACCCTTTAAAGACATTTTAACCCTGTGCTTTAGAAGTTGGTTCAAGCCTCTAAGTTGATTTTTGAAGATTTTAAAGGCCCAGTGCAGAATTTGTCAGTGGATGCCAGATTCCGACATTCGCTGACAGATTCTGCAAAGTGAGCTGTAACTCTGCATTGGAAAGTCCCAAGGTGCTGGGGATGGGCTTAAATTAAAGCATGAGACGGACTGAACAATACGAAACCCTGTTGGAGTCGATGTGACTTTGGCTTGCCACGTTATAGGTCTTTGAAAGTCGACATGTTTGACTTGCAATAAGTAGTTAAGTCAATGAGCTAGAGAAGTGGGATTTGGACTAATGGACTTCTCTGGCTGTTTCTAAACAGTGCAACATTAGTATGACCCTTTAAAGACATTTTAACCCTATGCTTTAGAAGTTGGTTCAAGCCTCTAAGTTGATTTTTGAAGATTTTACGGGCCCAGTGCAGAATCTGTCAGTGGATGCCAGATTCCGACATTCGCTGACAGATTCTGCAAAGTGAGCTGTAACTCTGCATTGGAAAGTCCCAAGGTGCTGGGGATGGTCTTAAATTAAAGCATGAGACGGACTGAACAATACGAAACCCTGTTTCAGTCAGAGTGACCTTGCTTGCTGATTGTCACCACTCACCAGTCCAATTTAAATTTTTTTGGCTGCCTTTGCAGCACCTTTTGATTGTATTTTGTAATTCCTGTTCAGTGTTACTGTACTGTGTTTGGACCATTGATGATGTTCAGGTACATTATTTACAACTGATGGTGTAAACAAATAGTTTTACTCCATCCAGTGTTTGTTCAGCTTTTTCAAATGTCACATGTGCTGAAAAGTCTTTGTTTACTTCACTTTTCTGTTGGTTTGAGTTAAACTGTGTTCCATTTTCACAATCAGCATTTTGGGTACATACAAGGCGCAGGTTTAAACTTTTACCACAAGGGGGAGTGTCAACCAAGTGAGCGTGAGTTTTGAAGAGCCACAAGGCTTCCGTCCAAGCTTCCGTCCCTCAGACAGAGAATGCGCGGCTCCGAGCAGTGAAGGTGGACTGTCTCTCTGCGGTGCTAAACAGGTTAGTATGGTGCAATAATTCCACACAGAACATTTCAAAGTACTTTCAAAACCCTGTCTAAGTCTTGTTTTAACAAAACTGGAAGTAGAAGATCTTTGTTTTGGTTGGTCAGCGGCGGTGGTCTAACAAGATGGCGACCGCCATGAAAATGTAGTTTTTGCAACGTGCTCCTTGACATCTATTTCTAAATATTTCCACAAATGTACATAATGTTGGAGTGAAAGGAATGACTTAAAGTTGCTGAAATGTTTGCTGCTTTGTAATTTTGTATAGTTAAACCTGTTTTTATAAATCCTTTGCTGTATGTTTTAACTGTGTGTTTTGGAGAAGTAATTTGTGTAGTAGGCCAAGTGTTAAAGAAATACTCGACGATTTTGGACCCACGCGATTTCCCTATCATTGACAAAGGGAGACAAGCTCAAAAATACCTTTTTTTGCCCCTGCCTCCAGTGGCTGGGCCAGCTGTTAGCATCGTTAGCTCAGCTCAATAGCTGTAGGTGATTAGGAGTCATAGCCGGACGAAAGTGGACAAAATCCTCCTTCCAGTTGTCCAGGGGATGGCGTAGCACGTGAAGTAAATCCTAATGGTTATAAAACATTTGAAAAGACGTGTTTTCTTTTCAATCCGTTAAAATAACGTTTTGATACACAGACCTGCATAAGCGTGCTCCGCTGAAGGATATAACAGTATATACACATCTTTTAAAATGTTATATAACCATTTGGATTTACTTCTCGTGCTAATACACCATCCCCTGGACCACTGTAAGAAGTGTTTTGTCCGTTTTTGTCAGTCTGGCTCCTCCTATTGACCCCCAGCAATTGAGCTAAGCTAACTACGATGCTAACAGCTGGGAACCAACCTCTGGACGCAGAGACACAAAAAAGGTATTCTTGAGCTTGTCTAACTTTGTCAATAATAGGGATAGGGCGTGGGTCCAAAATCTTCGGAGTATTCCTTTTAAAGTGATTGCATCTCTGTTAAGCAGCTGCTACAATCTAACAACCATGACTCCCAACCTTTAATTAAGAGCTAACAGCGTTCTCCTAAAAATAGTTTCATTTTCAGACTAATAGAGGATATTTTATTGGCACCTTGCACCTTTTTATATGAAAGTTGCAGTTAGATGAATGTGCCGGAGCTGGAAGTGAATGTTTTCAGTAAAGAGTTTCTCATATCTGTCACCTGTCTCGCAGAAAAGGCTGTTGCTGTGGGGGTGAAGCTGACGGCCCAGCCAGGAGTAAATTACATCGCTTGAGGAGGGAGGCAGCTGTCTTCTTATCAGCCCCACCAATACACGAGTCGTGCAGAAAGGTACGAGTGGCGGTGGGAGACAGACAACATTGCGAGAATCCCTAGTCCACCGTGAGTTCAGAACTGATCTCAATTCTAATAGTTTTGGACTTTGAATAGAATACTTTTCAAGCATCAAGAAATACCCATATACCCTAGACTCATGTTTATTTTATGTCATTACATTGACTTCTGCATGTTCCTCCTGCTTTGACAAATTTCTTGACTGACCAAAATGAGTGACAGGCCCAAATCATACTGGACTAAACGGCGTCAACGAGGGTAGAGAGACATTTAGCTGAGATACACTCTCAGTCTCTGACTTTAAATGATGACAGTTTCCGTCCAGTCAGTGATCCCGAAATGGAAACAATGGACATGTCAATCCCTGTTGCTGTACAAACTGACAGTGCCCAACACCTCTCTTCTGATTCTAAACCAGAAAATATAAAACAAGTACCCCATGGGCCTTGTATTTCAGATCCTGATTATGGGGATGATGTGGATGATTCAGGAGATCCAATATCATCCTCTTCAGATGAGGAGTTTTATAAAGATGTACCGGAGAACCTTGTTGACTGGGCAACCACATATAAGATTCCTCTCAATGCACTGTCAGCTTTGCTTGCCATTTTCCAGCCTGTCATCCCCTGTCTGCCCAAGGATGCTCGCACATTGCTAGGCACAGCAACTGTCACAGATGTTCAAAATCTTGCAGGTGGACAGTATTATCATTTTGGTATAAAGAGAAACCTGCTGTCCAAGCTAGCGCTGCATCCTTCAGTTGCTTCAGAGAATAATTGCATGCGGATGCAAATCAACATCGATGGATGCTCTTTATTTAAGAGCACAAATGGAGAATTCTGGCCAATACTAGGTATGCTTGAACAGACTTCTTTCAAAGACCCTTTTTTCATTGGCTTATATTTTGGGAAAGGCAAACCAACTTCTGCATCCAAATATTTGAAACCCTTTGTGGAGGAATGCTCCAAACTGCAAAAGGAAGGTTTAGTGTTCAATGGCAATCACTACGAGTTTCACTTGGCTGCAGTTATCTGTGATGCTCTGGCCCGTGCATTTGTGAAAAATGTGAAAGGCCACACTGCATACAATGGGTGTGACAGATGCAAGCAGCGTGGAGAATGGCATGGGAGAATGACATTCCCTGAAACCAGTGCTGATCTGAGACAAGATTCAGATTTTTTTCAGTCAATGGATAATGATGATGATGATGAGCATCGCATTGGAGAATCTCCTTTCCAAGGTCTTATCTTTGGGTTGGTGTCTCAATTCCCCATGGATTACATGCACCTTTGCTGCTTGGGGGTTACCAGGCGCATTTTGCGCATACTGACCAAAGGCCCTCTGAAGGTTCGGCTAGGTCCACGTGTCATCTCGACTTTATCAGAAAAGTTGATTTCCGTGCAGAAGTTTGTTCCAAGGGAATTTTCAAGGAAACCAAGAACATTACGTGAACTTGACAGGTGGAAAGCCACAGAGTTGCGGTTCTTCATGCTCTATGGAGTGCACATCATTTTCTCTAGAGATGTGTCAGCAGCTGTCTATGAGAATTTCATGCTGTTTTCTGTGGGAATGTTCATCCTGTTGTCACCCAAGCTGTGTTTTACCCATGCTGATTATGCAGAGAGTTTGTTGGTTGCCTTTGTGGGACACTACTCTGATCTGTATGGAAAAGACCAACTTGTGTACAATGTTCATCTCCTCATTCATTTGACCAGTGATGCCAGAACGTTTGGGCCACTAGACAATGTGTCTGCTTTCCCCTTTGAAAACTTCTTGGGACAGCTAAAGAAACTAGTCAGGAAGCCTACATATCCACTTCAACAGGTTATACGCAGGTTGTCTGAGCTGCCTGACAAGCCAAAGGCAAACAAAGTCATCAACTCTCCCAGGAACGAGCACACCCATGGTCCAGTTCCTGGCATGTTCTTTGGTGCTGTGCAGTTCAAGGAAGTGCAACTGGAATCTTTTTTTCTGTCAACCTGTCGAGGAGACAACTGTGTAGAAGTTGTTTCTGTTGAGAACATCTTGGTCTATGGAAATGAGATCTATGTGGTTTTTAGCAAGTATCAGTCTGTGAAGAGCTTGTTTCACTATCCCTGTGATTCAGCCATGCTGGGCATCCATTCTGTTTCCGCTAAAAGTGATGTGCTTGATACATGTCCAGTTTCATCAATCAGCAAGAAATTCGTTTTGCTGCCTGCTCAGGGAGAGTTTGTCGCTATTCCACTGCTGCATTCCTGTTAAATTTATGTATGTGAACCACTGATGTACAGGACTTGTTGTAGTAGGGAAATCAGCTCATGGGGAGTCCAGAGTCAGCTCTCAAACTGATTTACTTCTGGTATGTAGAGCTACATGTAGCAACCGCCATTTTGGCAGATTTTGAGGTGTTTTCATTTTGGGGGGGGGGGGGGGGGGGGGGGGTTGGTGTTTTTAGTATCAATCTACAGTAAATCTACACTCAAGCAACGGCTTGGTGAAATTACACTATAGCATTATACAAAGCTCAAAGACATGGATTTTTTCATAATACCCCCCCCCCTTTAATTATTGAGAACTGTATTAAAAATTTAAGTCACTGATAATGACACTTTTCCTGATTGTCGCAATACAATAGACTGGACATGGACATGACAGAGGACATGATGTTCGTTGTGGTGGAGTTTGTTGACGACAAGAGTGTGGCAGTCGTTCCAATCAACCGGATGTCTCGGGATGAACACTACTGCATTTGGCCAAAAGTGCGCTGTGTGACCAAGGCTGACAAGATGGCGAGGGAGTCCAGACAGCCAGAATCTGGATGGCATAAATTCAAAGCCCGCATCTTGTACAGAGCAGGTATGATTACACTTTGACACTCAGGAGTGTCTGCACTCTGAATTCATTCCAAACAATGACAGTCCTATTCACTGCTACTTTTTAAACAGATGTCACCCATGACACATGAAGTATTCCGGTTATGTTGCCTCCCACATTAACTCTATATTTCCTCAATCTCGCTCTATAATCTGATATTATGAGAAATTTAAACAGACCTGTGTACATTGCAGAGACATACACTCTGGCAGCAGGGAAGCTCCAACAAGCAGAACTGACATCTGACTTGGCGAGCCAGACTGAAGAAGATGGGAATGAACCAGTCCTGGCACGTAAATGGAGCCGACCGTAAGTATTGTGAAACTGCTAAAACTTAATCTGACTTTGGTTGGATGAGCTAACACAACATTCTCGTCAGCATTGAATTCAACTTTGATTGATTGTTTGGCGCACATTGCATAATGTATTTGCAGCCTTCGGTTTCTCAATTCTGACTCCGAGTCCGACAATGAGCCAGCCCCGGGCCAGGTGGATGTCCGGCAGCAGCCATCCGCAGGAGCAAGGGTAATCTACCCAGAGGCCCGACTGTGCCATTTGGATTTCAGACTCCTGAGCACCCCCAGACATCATCCAGCATGGCTCGTGGCCCGAAGACCCCCTCAAGTGTGGCTCGCCCGATGACCCCATCCTCCAGCGTGGCTCGCCCAGTGACCCCATCCTCCAGCGTGGCTCGCCCAGTGACCCCATCCTCCAGCGTGGCTCGCCCCGTGACCCCATCCTCCAGCGTGGCTCTCCCAGTGACCCCATCCTCCAGCGTGGCTCTCCCAGTGACCCCATCCTCCGGCGTGGCTCTCCCAGTGACCCCATCCTCCAGCGTGGCTCTCCCAGTGACCCCATCCTCCAGCGTGGCTCTCCCAGTGACCCCATCCTCCGGCGTGGCTCGCCCAGTGACCCCATTCTCCAGCGTGGCTCGCCCAATGTCCCCATTGTCCAGCATGGCCATCTGTTCGTCCAGGGATGACAGTGGCAGGACAGCAGCAAATTCAGGTTAGGACTTGTCTAATTCGTCTAATTAGGTCCAAGACATGGTTTTTAGCACAAGAATTGTGACTCCGTATTTTCTCAACCAATCTCAATTCTAGCACATTTAGCTTTGGTGATGTAAACAATTGCTAGCAGGGCTTTGTGTTTTTTTTTTTTGCAGTAAATTAATTGATACTCCTCCCTCAGTTCTGAAGGGATTTCGATTCTGATTGTTCTGTTGGGTAGAACTAATGATTGTTTGTTGAAATCCTCACGAGGACTCGGAGCGAGGACTCTGCTAATTAGGCTGAAATCAACCTGATCTCACAGAAATGCGTGAAATGAGCACGCATTGTTAGAACCAGAGGGTCCCAGATTGCGTGCTCATTTCACGCAAAGTGCTGAAAATGCGTGCTGTCACCATGCATGCAGTCTCCACTAAAAGTCAATTAGAATCCGTGGCGTGGTGGAGACACGCAATCTCAGCTTCAACAACGTCGCTCCGTGGGTGTCGTGTCAGAGATCCCGGAAGTACAAATGTAAACTGATCGATATTCTGAAGAAAGATGTGATTATTATCCAAACCAGTGCAGCCATCCGAGGCAGACTGTGTAGCAGTGGTATGTGCTTCTGCTGAGTCAAAAAGCCCCGTGAAATATCAGCTCTATTTTAAGGAAACACGTTTTATTGTCAATGTCAATGTCTCTGGGGTGACAGTAGCTCAGTTGGTAGAGCGGGTCGTCTTATAACTGGAAGGTTGGCGGTTCGATCCCCACTCCCGCAGGCGTAAAACTGGCGTTGTGTCCTTGGGCAAGACACTTCACCCACCTTGCCTAGTATGAAAGTTGTGAGAGTGAATGGTTGGTGGTCAGGGCCGGCCCGGGCTTCAGAGGCGCCCTAGACGAGCGCCCCTTGGGAGCGTGTTTTTCGAGCGGTCCCGACATTTGTTGAGCGGGGGGGAGGGGGGTTAGGAGTGCGCTGAGGAGCGATGCCGAACAATACCGATCAGTGCCGGGCAGCGCCAAGGACGAGGAGCGAAGTGCGTCGGACCGCTGCACAGCGGGGCACACGGAACACAGAGCATCGTGGCGCCCCTTGTACGACCGCGGCGCCCCCCTCGGGACGTGGCCTATGCCTAGAGCCGGCCCTGTTGGTGGTGGTCGGAGGGGCCGATGGCGCAGATTGGCAGCCTCGCTTCTGTCAGTCTGCCCCAGGGCAGCTGTGGCTACAGCAGTAGCTTACCACCACCAAGTATGGTGTGAATGGGTTGATGTGATATTGCAGTGTGAAGCGCTTTGGGCTCTGTCATGCAGGGTAAAAAGCGCTATACAAGTGTAGTCCATTTACCATTTACCGATGTAACATCACGGAGAAGGACTACAATACCCACAATCCTCATGTTTAACAGCAACGTGTCTGATTCAGCAACGAATCTGAAAAACACTGGCTTTTCTTGTTGCCAAGGTAACGTTGTCGGCGTATCCGCTTAGGGTGGTGACAGAAAGAGAGCGAAACATTTATTTCCCGGTCATTATATGTTCTGAATTACACATATGATGTTCGTGGAATTAAATGATAATTTGTCGTGTTGAGAGTTTGATGGTTTGTTGCTCTGATTGTTTCCCTCCACTCGCTCGCGTTCGGTGCAGGACAGTCGGAGCATGACGTCACATATGCCACCTGGAATTTGGCTTTTCCCACAAACTCGCTCCGTTTAAAAAAAAAAAAATAAATGCTGTCCGTGACGCACATCAACTTCCTTCCGGGGTCAGAGTCCTTAGCAACAGCCTAACAACCAATCCGGCGGCAGTTCAGCAGGCAAAATAGACAGATTGCACGTTGAAAAAAAAAGAACAAACAAAAAAAAAAACAACTGATCACATCCATATACCGAGTGGAAAATATGAAGATAAAATGTACATGTATTTTTAGAAAAGCATTGTGTAAATTACAATTTAGAGACGTCTCCGTTTTCAGTTTTTTGTTGTTGTTATTATTCAAGGCAGAAAATTATATTCGTGTTAAAACGTAACTACTTCTCAGAGCACGTAAAAAAAAGCGAGAAAAAAACCACTCCTTCAGTCCGTCATAATATTTACATGACCAATATGAGACACTTGATTTTAAAATGTAGCTCTTGTCTTGGTCGTAATTTGGATCCTGAATTAATATTTGTACACACAGCTAATTATGACATTCTTCTTTTTTCTATTACAGAGTTCGATTGAGATGCACTCCAAAACATTTTCAATGACAGTAGTCATTCTCTCAACAACTTTATATTGTAGAGAGCTTTCAATGAAGATGGCTGCACCGCCTCCTGTTTTATTTGGTCTGTTGATATATTGTAGTTCGTAACCATCCAAGCTAAAATCAGATCCTCTGTCAGTATTCATCCACGTTTCAGTCACCGCTATGATGTTGAATGGATTAGTGAAGTGGCTAAGATATTCCTTGATATGGCCAAAGTTAGCATATAGGCTTCTGCTATTGAAATGTATCAGAGACAGTTTCCCTTTGATGTCTCTGCTCTGATTGAACTGATTTTCAGTGTAGTATCTGCAGTTGACTTCAGAAGAGAGAAAGTTATGATCAGGGTCTATATTATAATCAAAGTCATTACGTTTCCTCGATAAGGCAGTGTTCAGTTCCAGTGTTTGTTCCGACATCATATTTGTCTGTGAGGAGCTGTCTATTTCAGGTAATTGTGCCATGGATATTGTCTGTGATGCAGGTTACCTTACATACACACTGATCATATGTATTGATCCAACTCCTCCAGTTTCCTGATGACCAAGACTTTTGCCTCTTCTGGTGTTCCCTTTAATTTGATGAATACTTTGCAGTTGGTTGTCCATGTACTTTGAATCTTTCCTTGTTTTCTCAAGGCTCTGGCTTTCCAAGCAATTTCTGCATTGACTTTTGTCAGGTGTTCATTCATAAACACGTTGGTTCCCTTTAATTTCCTGCCCTGTTTCAACAAGGCGATCTTGTCTTTTCTGTTTACAAATCTCATTATTATGGTTGGCTTGTGATCTCTGCTCCGTTTGGGCAACAAGTGGCAGGCCTCGATGCCGTCGCAGTCCACAGAAATGCCTCTGGACTCCAAAAAAGCAGCTACCTGGCGCTCGGTAGAGTGCGCTTCGTCCGCGCTCTCCCCTGCGGTGTCGTCGGGGGTCACGGCGCGGGCATAGGACCGGGGTTTGATGTGAATCCCTGTAACGATCACGTCGTTCATCCTCGTATATTGCTCGAGGTCCGCCACCCTGGACTCCAGTTGTGAAATGCGCTTGTCCTTTTCCTCGCATTGTAAGCGCAGCGCTTTTACCTCGCCGACCAACTTTAAGATGTCCTCCTGATTCTTTTTCACAGCAGAAACATCCATAATGAGGGCATCCAGCGACTGCTTAAGGTCGCTAACTTCCTCTGAGGATGGACTTTTCTTCGGTGGCATTTGCTCGGGATTGAAAAATTAGATGCACCGCTCAGCTGTTTAGCGCAGTCAGCTGTAGCACGCTGACAGGTGCCCAGCAGCTTGCAGGCTGCCAGCAAACGTCCAAAGTAGCGCAATCCGCTCTCCAAATGTTCATCAAAATCCCGAGCAACAGTCAGACTTGCTGCACAGTCAAGCGCATGAACTCCTTTGCGAGAAAAAATGATTTTTAGTTAGTTTAGTTTGGAAAATGACTTGATCAGTATGAGCACCGCGCGTGCAGACTGACAGACAGGAAACAGCTGACTGCTGACAGACAGAATTTCAGCACTTTGCGTGAAATAAGCACGCAATCT